>NC_058105.1:131672500-131677500 GCF_020171115.1 Neogale vison
TTAGGGTTAGGGTTAGGGTTAGGGTTAGGGTTAGGGTTAGGGTTAGGGTTAGGGTTAGGGTTAGGGTTAGGGTTAGGGTTAGGGTTAGGGTTAGGGTTAGGGTTAGGGTTAGGGTTAGGGTTAGGGTTAGGGTTAGGGTTAGGGTTAGGGTTAGGGTTAGGGTTAGGGTTAGGGTTAGGGTTAGGGTTAGGGTTAGGGTTAGGGTTAGGGTTAGGGTTAGGGTTAGGGTTAGGGTTAGGGTTAGGGTTAGGGTTAGGGTTAGGGTTAGGGTTAGGGTTAGGGTTAGGGTTAGGGTTAGGGTTAGGGTTAGGGTTAGGGTTAGGGTTAGGGTTAGGGTTAGGGTTAGGGTTAGGGTTAGGGTTAGGGTTAGGGTTAGGGTTAGGGTTAGGGTTAGGGTTAGGGTTAGGGTTAGGGTTAGGGTTAGGGTTAGGGTTAGGGTTAGGGTTAGGGTTAGGGTTAGGGTTAGGGTTAGGGTTAGGGTTAGGGTTAGGGTTAGGGTTAGGGTTAGGGTTAGGGTTAGGGTTAGGGTTAGGGTTAGGGTTAGGGTTAGGGTTAGGGTTAGGGTTAGGGTTAGGGTTAGGGTTAGGGTTAGGGTTAGGGTTAGGGTTAGGGTTAGGGTTAGGGTTAGGGTTAGGGTTAGGGTTAGGGTTAGGGTTAGGGTTAGGGTTAGGGTTAGGGTTAGGGTTAGGGTTAGGGTTAGGGTTAGGGTTAGGGTTAGGGTTAGGGTTAGGGTTAGGGTTAGGGTTAGGGTTAGGGTTAGGGTTAGGGTTAGGGTTAGGGTTAGGGTTAGGGTTAGGGTTAGGGTTAGGGTTAGGGTTAGGGTTAGGGTTAGGGTTAGGGTTAGGGTTAGGGTTAGGGTTAGGGTTAGGGTTAGGGTTAGGGTTAGGGTTAGGGTTAGGGTTAGGGTTAGGGTTAGGGTTAGGGTTAGGGTTAGGGTTAGGGTTAGGGTTAGGGTTAGGGTTAGGGTTAGGGTTAGGGTTAGGGTTAGGGTTAGGGTTAGGGTTAGGGTTAGGGTTAGGGTTAGGGTTAGGGTTAGGGTTAGGGTTAGGGTTAGGGTTAGGGTTAGGGTTAGGGTTAGGGTTAGGGTTAGGGTTAGGGTTAGGGTTAGGGTTAGGGTTAGGGTTAGGGTTAGGGTTAGGGTTAGGGTTAGGGTTAGGGGTTAGGGTTAGGGTTAGGGTTAGGGTTAGGGTTAGGGTTAGGGTTAGGGTTAGGGTTAGGGTTAGGGTTAGGGTTAGGGTTAGGGTTAGGGTTAGGGTTAGGGTTAGGGTTAGGGTTAGGGTTAGGGTTAGGGTTAGGGTTAGGGTTAGGGTTAGGGTTAGGGTTAGGGTTAGGGTTAGGGTTAGGGTTAGGGTTAGGGTTAGGGTTAGGGTTAGGGTTAGGGTTAGGGTTAGGGTTAGGGTTAGGGTTAGGGTTAGGGTTAGGGTTAGGGTTAGGGTTAGGGTTAGGGTTAGGGTTAGGGTTAGGGTTAGGGTTAGGGTTAGGGTTAGGGTTAGGGTTAGGGTTAGGGTTAGGGTTAGGGTTAGGGTTAGGGTTAGGGTTAGGGTTAGGGTTAGGGTTAGGGTTAGGGTTAGGGTTAGGGTTAGGGTTAGGGTTAGGGTTAGGGTTAGGGTTAGGGTTAGGGTTAGGGTTAGGGTTAGGGTTAGGGTTAGGGTTAGGGTTAGGGTTAGGGTTAGGGTTAGGGTTAGGGTTAGGGTTAGGGTTAGGGTTAGGGTTAGGGTTAGGGTTAGGGTTAGGGTTAGGGTTAGGGTTAGGGTTAGGGTTAGGGTTAGGGTTAGGGTTAGGGTTAGGGTTAGGGTTAGGGTTAGGGTTAGGGTTAGGGTTAGGGTTAGGGTTAGGGTTAGGGTTAGGGTTAGGGTTAGGGTTAGGGTTAGGGTTAGGGTTAGGGTTAGGGTTAGGGTTAGGGTTAGGGTTAGGGTTAGGGTTAGGGTTAGGGTTAGGGTTAGGGTTAGGGTTAGGGTTAGGGTTAGGGTTAGGGTTAGGGTTAGGGTTAGGGTTAGGGTTAGGGTTAGGGTTAGGGTTAGGGTTAGGGTTAGGGTTAGGGTTAGGGTTAGGGTTAGGGTTAGGGTTAGGGTTAGGGTTAGGGTTAGGGTTAGGGTTAGGGTTAGGGTTAGGGTTAGGGTTAGGGTTAGGGTTAGGGTTAGGGTTAGGGTTAGGGTTAGGGTTAGGGTTAGGGTTAGGGTTAGGGTTAGGGTTAGGGTTAGGGTTAGGGTTAGGGTTAGGGTTAGGGTTAGGGTTAGGGTTAGGGTTAGGGTTAGGGTTAGGGTTAGGGTTAGGGTTAGGGTTAGGGTTAGGGTTAGGGTTAGGGTTAGGGTTAGGGTTAGGGTTAGGGTTAGGGTTAGGGTTAGGGTTAGGGTTAGGGTTAGGGTTAGGGTTAGGGTTAGGGTTAGGGTTAGGGTTAGGGTTAGGGTTAGGGTTAGGGTTAGGGTTAGGGTTAGGGTTAGGGTTAGGGTTAGGGTTAGGGTTAGGGTTAGGGTTAGGGTTAGGGTTAGGGTTAGGGTTAGGGTTAGGGTTAGGGTTAGGGTTAGGGTTAGGGTTAGGGTTAGGGTTAGGGTTAGGGTTAGGGTTAGGGTTAGGGTTAGGGTTAGGGTTAGGGTTAGGGTTAGGGTTAGGGTTAGGGTTAGGGTTAGGGTTAGGGTTAGGGTTAGGGTTAGGGTTAGGGTTAGGGTTAGGGTTAGGGTTAGGGTTAGGGTTAGGGTTAGGGTTAGGGTTAGGGTTAGGGTTAGGGTTAGGGTTAGGGTTAGGGTTAGGGTTAGGGTTAGGGTTAGGGTTAGGGTTAGGGTTAGGGTTAGGGTTAGGGTTAGGGTTAGGGTTAGGGTTAGGGTTAGGGTTAGGGTTAGGGTTAGGGTTAGGGTTAGGGTTAGGGTTAGGGTTAGGGTTAGGGTTAGGGTTAGGGTTAGGGTTAGGGTTAGGGTTAGGGTTAGGGTTAGGGTTAGGGTTAGGGTTAGGGTTAGGGTTAGGGTTAGGGTTAGGGTTAGGGTTAGGGTTAGGGTTAGGGTTAGGGTTAGGGTTAGGGTTAGGGTTAGGGTTAGGGTTAGGGTTAGGGTTAGGGTTAGGGTTAGGGTTAGGGTTAGGGTTAGGGTTAGGGTTAGGGTTAGGGTTAGGGTTAGGGTTAGGGTTAGGGTTAGGGTTAGGGTTAGGGTTAGGGTTAGGGTTAGGGTTAGGGTTAGGGTTAGGGTTAGGGTTAGGGTTAGGGTTAGGGTTAGGGTTAGGGTTAGGGTTAGGGTTAGGGTTAGGGTTAGGGTTAGGGTTAGGGTTAGGGTTAGGGTTAGGGTTAGGGTTAGGGTTAGGGTTAGGGTTAGGGTTAGGGTTAGGGTTAGGGTTAGGGTTAGGGTTAGGGTTAGGGTTAGGGTTAGGGTTAGGGTTAGGGTTAGGGTTAGGGTTAGGGTTAGGGTTAGGGTTAGGGTTAGGGTTAGGGTTAGGGTTAGGGTTAGGGTTAGGGTTAGGGTTAGGGTTAGGGTTAGGGTTAGGGTTAGGGTTAGGGTTAGGGTTAGGGTTAGGGTTAGGGTTAGGGTTAGGGTTAGGGTTAGGGTTAGGGTTAGGGTTAGGGTTAGGGTTAGGGTTAGGGTTAGGGTTAGGGTTAGGGTTAGGGTTAGGGTTAGGGTTAGGGTTAGGGTTAGGGTTAGGGTTAGGGTTAGGGTTAGGGTTAGGGTTAGGGTTAGGGTTAGGGTTAGGGTTAGGGTTAGGGTTAGGGTTAGGGTTAGGGTTAGGGTTAGGGTTAGGGTTAGGGTTAGGGTTAGGGTTAGGGTTAGGGTTAGGGTTAGGGTTAGGGTTAGGGTTAGGGTTAGGGTTAGGGTTAGGGTTAGGGTTAGGGTTAGGGTTAGGGTTAGGGTTAGGGTTAGGGTTAGGGTTAGGGTTAGGGTTAGGGTTAGGGTTAGGGTTAGGGTTAGGGTTAGGGTTAGGGTTAGGGTTAGGGTTAGGGTTAGGGTTAGGGTTAGGGTTAGGGTTAGGGTTAGGGTTAGGGTTAGGGTTAGGGTTAGGGTTAGGGTTAGGGTTAGGGTTAGGGTTAGGGTTAGGGTTAGGGTTAGGGTTAGGGTTAGGGTTAGGGTTAGGGTTAGGGTTAGGGTTAGGGTTAGGGTTAGGGTTAGGGTTAGGGTTAGGGTTAGGGTTAGGGTTAGGGTTAGGGTTAGGGTTAGGGTTAGGGTTAGGGTTAGGGTTAGGGTTAGGGTTAGGGTTAGGGTTAGGGTTAGGGTTAGGGTTAGGGTTAGGGTTAGGGTTAGGGTTAGGGTTAGGGTTAGGGTTAGGGTTAGGGTTAGGGTTAGGGTTAGGGTTAGGGTTAGGGTTAGGGTTAGGGTTAGGGTTAGGGTTAGGGTTAGGGTTAGGGTTAGGGTTAGGGTTAGGGTTAGGGTTAGGGTTAGGGTTAGGGTTAGGGTTAGGGTTAGGGTTAGGGTTAGGGTTAGGGTTAGGGTTAGGGTTAGGGTTAGGGTTAGGGTTAGGGTTAGGGTTAGGGTTAGGGTTAGGGTTAGGGTTAGGGTTAGGGTTAGGGTTAGGGTTAGGGTTAGGGTTAGGGTTAGGGTTAGGGTTAGGGTTAGGGTTAGGGTTAGGGTTAGGGTTAGGGTTAGGGTTAGGGTTAGGGTTAGGGTTAGGGTTAGGGTTAGGGTTAGGGTTAGGGTTAGGGTTAGGGTTAGGGTTAGGGTTAGGGTTAGGGTTAGGGTTAGGGTTAGGGTTAGGGTTAGGGTTAGGGTTAGGGTTAGGGTTAGGGTTAGGGTTAGGGTTAGGGTTAGGGTTAGGGTTAGGGTTAGGGTTAGGGTTAGGGTTAGGGTTAGGGTTAGGGTTAGGGTTAGGGTTAGGGTTAGGGTTAGGGTTAGGGTTAGGGTTAGGGTTAGGGTTAGGGTTAGGGTTAGGGTTAGGGTTAGGGTTAGGGTTAGGGTTAGGGTTAGGGTTAGGGTTAGGGTTAGGGTTAGGGTTAGGGTTAGGGTTAGGGTTAGGGTTAGGGTTAGGGTTAGGGTTAGGGTTAGGGTTAGGGTTAGGGTTAGGGTTAGGGTTAGGGTTAGGGTTAGGGT